>NC_059359.1:38259091-38299091 GCF_019703515.2 Myxocyprinus asiaticus
CACCCTTTGCCTAGAATTTGCAGAAATGTACAGTGCATCCGGAATGATGTCTCTGCTGTGAAAGTATTCACAGCGCTTCACTTTTTCCACATTTTGTTATGTTACTGCCTTATTCAAAAATTGATTAAATTCATTATTTTCCTCAAAATTCTACAAACAATACCCCATAATGACAACATGAAAGAAGTGTGTTTGAAATCTTTGCAAATTTATTAAAAATAAAAAACGAAAAAAATCACATGTACATAAGTATTCACAGCCTTTGCTCAGTACTTTGTTGAAGCACCTTTGGCACCAATGACAGCCTCAAGTCTTTTTGAGTATGATGCTACAAGCTTGGCACACCTATCTTTGGGCAGTTTCTCCCATTCTTCTTTGCAGGACCTCTCAAGCTCCATCAGGTTGGATGGGGAGCGTTGGTGCACAGCCATTTTCAGATCTCTCCAGAGATGTTCAATTGGGTTCAAGTCTGGGCTCTGGCTGGGCCACTCAAGGACATTCACAGAGTTGTCCCGTAGCCACTCCTTTGTTATCTTGGCTGTGTGCTTTGGGTCGTTGTCCTGTTGGAAGATGAACCTTCGCCCCAGTCTGAGGTCCAGAGCGCTCTGGAGCAGGTTTTCATCAAGGATGTCTCTGTACATTGCTGCATTCATCTTTCTTTCGATCCTGACTTGTCTCCCAGTTCCTGCCGCTGGAAAACATCCCCACAGCATGATGCTGCCACCACCATGCTTCACTGTAGGGATGGTATTGGCCAGGTGATGAGCGGTGCCTGGTTTCCTCCAGACATGACGCTTGCCATTCAGGCCAGTGAGTTCAATCTTTGTTTCATCAGACCAGTGAATTCTGTTTCTCATGGTCTGAGAGTCCTTCTGGTGCCTTTTGGCAAACTCCTGGTGGGCTGTCGTGTGCCTTTTACTGAGGAGTGGCTTCCGTCTGGCCACTCTACCATACAGGCCTGATTGGTGGAGTGCTGCAGAGATGGTTGTTCTTCTGGAAGGTTCTCCTCTCTCCACAGAGAAACGTTGGAGCTCTGTCAGAGTGACCATCGGGTTCTTGGTCACCTCCCTGACTAAGGTCCTTCTCCCCCGATCACTTAGTTTGGCCGGGCGGCCAGCTCTAGGAAGAGTCCTGGTGGTTCCAAACTTCTTCCATTTACGGATGATGGAGGCTACCGTGCTCATTGGAACCTTCAATGCTGCAGAAATTTTTCTGCATCCTTCTCCAGATCTGTGCCTTGATACAATCCTGTCTCGGAGGTCTACAGACAATTCCTTTGACTTCATGGCTTGGTTTGTGCTCTGACATGCACTGTTAACTGTGGGACCTTATATAGACAGGTGTGTGTCTTTCAAAATCATGTCCAGTCAACTGAATTTACCACAGGTGGACTCCAATCAAGTTGTAGAAACATCTTAAGGATGATCAGTGGAAACAGGATGCACCTGAGCTCAATTTTGAGTGTCATGGCAAAGGCTGTGAATACTTATGTACGTGATTGTTTGTTTTTTTTTTTTCGTTTTTTTTTTCCTAATAAATTTGCAAAGATTTCAAACACACTTCTTTCACGTTGTCATTATGGGGTATTGTTTGTAGAATTTTGAGGAAAATAATAAATTTAATCCATTTTGGAATAAGGCTGTAACATAACAAAATGTGGAAAAAGTGAAATGCTGTGAATACTTTCCGGATGCACTGTATGCTTCTTAATAATTTCTAGTTATGTGCAGCTCTAAAATATTTAATCAGCCTTCATTAGTCTTTGTGAATGCAATCTCTGTAAAATAAATTTTAAAAATTCTTCTCCATTAATCATAAACAACTGAAAATGTAAAGGACATTCATTGTTCAAAAGTACCCTGACCATGGTACTTTAATGCATACCACATTACTGAATGATTACGTAACATATTCATGTAATCGTGGCACTGCTATAGTGCATGTCCAAAAATGGTGTTATGGAAAATTTCCTCTGCATACCTTTTAAAGAACCTTTACACAAAATTAGTTAGGATTGGCAGTTAGGCAAGGCATGTTTATTTATATAGCATATTTCATACACAATGGCAATTCAAAGTGCTTTACATAAAAATGATAAAGAATATACAAAAAAATAATAATTTTTAAAACCAATTAAGAACAAGAAATAAGAATAAAAAGTAATAAAATAAATTTTAAAAAGTAACAATTATTAAAATGGATAAAAAAAAAAAAAAGAATAGAGAAATAAAATGATGCAGTACAATCAGTAAATACAGCAAATTGCTAAGTGAATAAATGCACAGCTAAACAGATGTGTTTTCAGTCTGGATTTGAATGTGGCTACATTTGAGTGAACCCTTGGTATTTCTAACTGACTTGATCGTAATTATCTGAGAGCTCTGTTAGGTTTATATTCTACAAGCATATTTGCAGTGTATTTTGGTCCTAGGCCATTGAGTGTTTTATAAATGAGTAATAGTACTTTAAAATCAGCTCTAAATGTAACTGGAAGCCAGTGTAAAGACCTGAGTTCTGGAGTAATATGCTCAGTAGCAGCATTCTGAATGAGCTGCAGCTGTCTAATGGTCTTTTTGGGAAGGTCGGTGAGAAGTACATTGCATTAATTCACACTACTGGTGATGAATTCATGAACAAGTTTCTCGAATTCTTCACTGGATACAAAACATCTAATTCTTGCTATATTTTTGAGATGATAGTAGGCTGATTTAGTTATTGATTTGATGTGACTACTGAAACTAAGGTGTGACTCCAAATGACACCAAGATTCCTTACTTGATTTTTTGTCTTTAGACCCTTGGAGTCAAGATATGTGTTCACCTTGGGAATTTCACCTTTGTTGCCAAATACAGTGGCCTCTGTCTTGTTGTTGTTTAACTGAAGGAAGTTTCGGCACATCCAACTGTTAAATTCATCAATGCATTGGCACAGAGAGTCTATGTTAGATGAGTATGTTGATGAAAAGTGCTCTCTGACTACAGAAAAGTGCTAGCGTCCTAATTGCTTCTGCTGACGAATGTATCCTATGAAACAAACAACTATCTACGCACAGTTGACCTGTCCATTATTTTTAGTCTGTAGAGTCTGTCAGGAAGACATTTCTTTTTGTAGTAGAGTTGACAATGGCCTTTTAATGCAGAGAAGTGCTCTCATTCACTCTTCAGTCCACACAAACCCCATGTCATGAGGTTACTGTAGATGTGGACAGTAACTTTTATATTTTGAATATATATTTTGCAGTTGGTGAATCGAGAGTGCTGTAAATTTAATGCACTCACTTATTAGCCTCACATGTGCTTCAAATATGTGTAATATACTACAAAGAACAGAGCTGCGCACACACAGTTAGCACTGTGAACAGCACGTACAGACTATTTATTTAATTGATCACAGCCATTGTAGTTTGAGCATTGCACTACATCATATCGGGATTTAGATTTTATTCCGATTAATCGCTTTAGCCCTTGGTTGAATTGCCTTTGATTAAATTGGCCATTGGAAATCCCTGAAGGGTTAATATGTGCAGATCACATTAATAAAATTATCATGACCTAACTTATAAAGGGGCAAACTGATGTCCTCATCTTACATGACAGTTCCATGTTCTTAATTCTGTCACTTTCTCTCTTTGTACATGTAGGTCCAGCAGATTGACAGAGTGGTGGAGGTTGTGGATGAGGCTGTCAAAGGTGAGCTAGATAAAAAATAAAAAAAAAATTCTGTCTTCCTCACTTTATACATCCGTATGTCTCACTCTGGCACAGTTTGTGTAACAGTTTGAGCCGGGTATCACCTTTCACCTGACACATGTTCACCTTTCATGTCGGTTGATATAGAAAACCATTCTGATGAACTCTGAAATATAGTCTTGATTCTCCCTGAAGAACTTCCAGTATGTCTTGTATTTGACCTTTGGTGATGAGTTTTTATAAAATGGATAGTTCTGATTGGATAAGCCATGTTTGACATATTCTCAGTGAAGTAGCCAATTTACTCACATTAGTGAGTGACTAATGTTGAGCATTTACAGCAATGCACTTTGAGTGGAAGTCTATGGGGCAAGGCATTGCACTGTTAACGTGTGAAAAAAAAATATATAAAGTATACCCCAGCACTTAAGCATTATATATGTGGTACTTTAGCACAATATGCACAAGGATACCAGAAAGGGTCTGTTTACATATAGAAAAACCCACCCACCGAAATTACGTCGGTAACACATAACTGGAAGTTCATCTGTCTGGAGTGACAGTCTCGCCAGTAAAAGGACAATTTAGATAACAGCTAAAATAGCAAACAGTTTTGCACACAATAATGTGTGTTAGCAAAAAACAATAAGCTACACATTTTTGTTACATTTCTGCACTGTTTCAAATAACCCTATTTTGATATTGACCATGTTAACTCCTTTGTGCAAAAGGTCAGTTCCATGCTTTCATTGAAGCACACAAGATGCTTTTTGCAATATTACATAATGCAGGATAACATGGATCATTGAGTGCATGTTGTCATAGTACTGGCAAACTGTACTACTAAACAATTCTGAAATACAATTTTTAATGCAACTTGTCACTCAATTTGTTATGCTGATAGTATACTTTGTGATGAATCAAACTGAATAAAAATAAATAAATAAAATGCTTGAATTTTCGCTTTTGGACCCCCTGTATGTGGAGATGCATCTAAATACTCACTGTTTGAATTTAAATAAAATATTCACACTTATTGGATGCATTCATGGCCCACAGTAACCTGTCGACAGTCATGGAGTTCAAACTGAAAGGCAGTTGCAGCCTTGGGAGATAAGACGATCCTACAACTCTGATAATTGTTTGTTTGAAAATCTCTGGCTGCCTGGCAGACATTCATCACCGCTCGATGTATCTCATTCTTTTGTCATCCCTCTAGTGGTTTGTGGCTTACTGGTCCAAAAAAAATAAAATAAAAAAATAAATAAAAAAATAGCAGAAATCATAATTGCTCTGCCTTGCTGTCTGACTACAGCTCTTATGCTTCTACTGCCTTCAGGCGGTCTGTCTCTGAAGAGTTTTTTTTCATTTCTCTTTCTCCTTTTTTCTCTTTCATTACTTTCTAGACTGAGCAGGTACAAAGCCTAGTATTACTTTGATAGTTTGAACCTGCACAAGACATGACAGTATGAGAGACTCGTGTACTTCCATTATAAATTGGATAGTTGTGGCTAGGAATGCACCGATCGATCGGCCAATTGCGCCTAGGTCAGAGGACATCTTGGATGTACACACATGGAGAAAGAGTTTGATTCTACACATGCAAGAATGGAATTGTGTATGGCATAAGTCTATGGGTGTGTATGTAAACATTAAACAAGCCTGCTGCTATAGATGTTAAAGAGGTCACTCATGGCTCCTGCACATGGGCTGACACAATAGCCTGTAGCCATAGATCTGTTGAACATGTATCCAGATGATACCAGAGCCACCGGCACAGGTGCTTAGGGTTAAAAGACAAAATCTGCCAGTCCCATCACTGCAGCACAGACCTGGAGCACCAGCGAGAGACAAAGAATAAGTTATATGAGCCCCACGTGTTTGTGTACCAGCGCTGACCTTGAACATTCACTCTAAGACAGCTTTAGACAAAAGGGGACTGTAGGGAGAGAACGTCAGGAGCTGCCAGCGAGCACTTTTTGTTTTCGCCGCTGTGGTTCTCTCGTTCTCTCCCCCTTTATTCTTGTAATAACACTAATTTTTCAGCATTATTACAGTGGTATATTTGATTTCTGCGTGTTAGACCTGCAGCAGAATAAGCTGGTGCTGCTCAGTCAGGATTTATTTTGTAGGTTCTTTCGTTTGTTCATTCTTTCGCTCTTTTGTTTGTTCGTTCGTTCGTTCGTTATTTCATGAATTCTTTGTTTAGTAATTTCTTTTGTACTTCTGTTCTTTTTCATACTTACGTTCTTTCTTTTGTACCTCATACTTTCATACATTTGTACTTTCTATCTTTCGTTCTTTTTATTTTGTACCTTCATACTTTCATACTTTTTTCGTACATTCTATTGCTCTTTTTCTTATCTTCTTTTGTACTTTCTATCTTTCATCCTTTATTTCATTCTTTTTTTTCTTGTTCTTTCTCTTTGAACTTTTATACTTTCTTTCTTCCATACTTTTTTCTTTCTTTAATTGTTTTACTTAACTGACTTTCATACATTCTTTCTTTCGTTTGTTCTTTTATACGTTTGTACTTTTTATCTTTCATACTTTTTGTTGTTTTTCATTCATTCTTTCTCTATTGTATATTTTCTCATTTTCGTATTTCATAATTTTTTCGCACTTTCTTTCACACTTTTTCTACCATACGTTATTTTTCAAACTTTCATAATTTATTAATCTTTCCATTTTTCAGTGAGATTATTTTATCATACCAGAAGGTAATTTCGAAATTCATTAGAATATCTAATCTTTGATTCTAAGACTCAGAGAAGGGGTGGAAATTTGTGTAACACAACATTTCGAGTATTGGTGCAAGAAACCTTGACAAACTTTATATGTAGTCATGTAGGATTGCAAGAAAGTGTTGGAAATGGTGCTTTGTGTGCATCACAGTGTTGAATCTTCACTGCAGCATGTATTAAAGCATGGATTTACCTCAGCAAGCACAGTTTCACACCTATATACACACTTCTTTGTTGCTTTGACTAATTACAGCAGACAACTACACAATACCCAAAGGTAAAACAAAAAACATTAAAATCAAATTGTGTCTAGAAGTTTGAAATGTCTCTCTTGTTCTGGGTCCCTCTTTATCTAATAAGAGTTGTGAAGGTGAAACCCTCCTCCACCTCCCGCTGTGTGTATCAGGATGAAAGGCAGATCGAAAGAACTGCTCTCCTGGCCAGAGGCTGACCAGAACCTCTGCCCGTTCACTTGATCAAACTACAGCACCATGAAAGAGAGAACAACATGTCTCACCCCCCACAGTGCAAGACCGTAGCGGTTGGAGAGGGACATATAGAGAGCAAGCGTAAAAATGAGGAAAAATCTTTTAAAGGAAGAACAGATTCACATCAGCGGTCAAATTAGCTGCTGAGAGAAGCCTTGTGTTGTTTTGGTCTTGGAACATTAACTGCACGTCTGCTTTCGAAGGTGTATTGCCTTGAACACTTGTCAAAGGGAGTAGCAGTTGTAATGTTAGGCTACTTTTAATGTACTTTTTGAATGTAGCTGGTCACACACTTAGAACCTTTTCCAAAATGTATGGCACTTTTCCACTACATGTTACAGTTCGACTCAACTCTGCTCGCTTTACTTTTCTGAGCTTGCTTTTCCACTGCAGTTTAGTGCCGTCTCAGTGTGTGTGGGATTATAGGCTGATCATCATAGTTGCGGTGCCTCTACTGCTGTGACATCATCATAAACAATAGCACGACCGCTAGCTGTTAGCTACTAGCTCATTGTGCTGCATAAAGCAGTTGTTGCATGGTGATTTTACACAAGTGTAACAGTTAAATTGGTCTGGTTGTTTTAGAACGTTAACGTTCCACTAGCAGGGCACTCTCCCTCCCATTGCTCGATTGTCTATTGCCATAGATAGCATCCATTTGGTCGAACCACTTCCACTTTCTTCTGTTTGAACCACTCTGGCTGTTGTAGTCCTTGATGGTTCTGTAGTCACTTAAGTTTTTTCCTACACTGTTTGTAGGTCCGGTGGTAGCCGTGTTCAGCCAAAAAGCTGAGGCACTTCCTGAAAGTCTTTTTCGTTTCGCGTCGCCCCATCCAGCTCTCGTTGGATCCTCTCCTCGGCTACTAACGAGAGGAACATCTACAGCTCGTTTATTGACCACGGTGTGGTTTTGCGCACAGCCATTTCTTTTCACAATTCGAAAGTCGCGTGAACAAATTATACTGATATCGTTGTTGCAAACTTTTAAAACTAGTGGGTTGATGTCTCGTGTCGCAAATCCAGTAACGCTGGTAGTGACGATTCTCTCTGACCAATCAGTGATCTGCAGGGTTTTGACGTCACATTTAGTATGGGCTCGGCTCACTTGGAACCTCGACCGAGGTGGTACTAAAAAACTATCCACAGTGGAAAACCCCAAAAAAGCGATCAGAGTCGAGTCGATCCGTACCGTGCAGTGGAAAAGCCCCATTAGTGAGCTGCATTTTCAGACATTTTTAGGCACACTCCAGACAAAATGGCTGTCTTAAAAAAAGAAAATTACACCTTCAGTTGTTATTGCCCTCATTAATGTCATCCGCTAATACACTGTAAAAGAGTTTTCACTTTTAGCTGCTTTCATGTAACTGAATGTGGTACACAGTAAAAAAAAAAAAAAAAAAAAAAAAAAAAAAAAAACGTCATTTTAACAGTAAAATACTGTACAAATGCTACAGTAAAAAAAAAAAAAAAAAAAAAAAATGTTCATTGGTAAACGTGTAGTTACCTTAAAATATATGGTAAAATTTTTAAATATATTTAAAAAGACAATACATGTAGTTTTACAGTAAAATTTTGTACAAATATTTTTTTTTTTTATGTACAATATGATTTTCTGTATAATTAATAGTAAACATTTATATTATGTTTATCAAGAGAGTACATGTACTTTTTACAGTAAATTATTGTTAAAATTATGGTAAAAAACAATAATCGGCGTTCCCAGAATTCCCTGCGTGACCCATTACATTTCATTATATTTTATTGTGAATAGTTATGTTTCTTCTTATTTTTAATATAAGTTATGCACTTTGGGGTGTTCTGTGTTATATTTGATGCAGTTTAGTTAATGTTTACTGCATTATTTAAATTTCACATGTGTTCCCCTGATGGTGTTTAGTGTTTGTGTGAGTGACACTGAGCACTGTCTCTACATGTTTATTGGTCATTGCTCCAGGAAGGGCACTTCATGTCATCATGTGCCCTTCTGTAATTACAACGGTGATTAACAATACATTATAAAGTGAAAAGCAGATTTTTACAGTTTCAGAAGGTTAATATATCAAGTTTATTATTTAATAATATAAACGACGGTAATGCACCGTAAAATATACAGGCATCAAAATTACATCCCGTAAAGTCTGACTTCAATTTACTTCAACACAAGTTGAATTGCTTCTCTGTTGATTCCAAGGGGAAAAGCTGATGTAACTGTGAAAACAGATGCTCTGCATCAGAAGAGACTGACAGGGGGCTGATATCAGAGCAAGAGAATGGATGTTTTTAGGGTGGATGGGATATAAATCACTCACTCACAGACACCATCAGTGGCTGCTCATTCACAATCACTCTGACTGACAGCTGCTCAGAAACACTAATGGATCAGAGATTGATTAGTCTGCGTTACAAGATTTTAAAGGAGCTAAATAAAACAATCATTCCAGATATATTTGCTGAGATCTTTTTTCCCCCCAGAGAAACAAATGTGCAGTGTTTGTGAATTATAATATGCATATTGTATCATATACATTAACTGTTTCAAAACATAGTTAGCAAACTACACGATGAAACACACATCTGTCAGTTAATACAGGTACTCCACTATGTTTAGATAAGATTAAATATAAGTATAAATAAGAGAAATTGTGCGGCAGATTATAATGAGTTGTTAAGTGTACACAGGGCACTGATTGCAAGTCGTGTAGTGTGTGCTTGGCTTTAGACTGTTCTCTTTTCCCAGAACTTGGTGGGAAATTATTGTGAAAAATGTAGGGAAAACTAAAATGGACTTAAGGATAACTTGTTTCAGTCCTCTTTTTCTTTCTTTTTTAAAAAAAAATAAAAAATAATTTAACATTCTTTTTGGCTCCTGTGTGAGGATGCGCCTTTCTTTTTATGACATCATTGTCCTCCTGTTCCATTTCCCAGAGGACCGAGCCAAACATGAGAACAAATCCTTTAGATCTATGACTCCACAGAGCCAGTGAGTCAGAAAATTACATGTTATACGTCTGCCTTGGATCTTTTCTCTTTTTTACAAGCAATTATTTGCATATAGATGGTTGTATGAATAATTTAGCAGATTTGATTACACGTGTGTCTGGATGCAGAAATCAAGTGATGTAATTAAATCTCACCCGTTATGTGTGCAGGCGAATAGGATAGCCGCGTGAACCTTTAACACGATGAGAGGCATTAGCTGACTTGTTATCAGATTCTCCACGGCTTCTTTATATAAATCCACAGTGCAAAAGTCAATTTATTAGAGTTCTTCGTCATCTGTTTTCTCTCTATGGCCGTTTTTTCTCGAACCTGATTCATCTAGACAGGGCAGAGTCTAAAGTTTTGTAGATCTTATAGGCTTTTATGGATTAAATTGGTTTATGTCTTATAAAGCAAAAGGAGGTCAGGCACTGCAGTGCTATCAGTCTCTCTCACAAAATGATAAAAAAATAAATAAATATATATATATATATATATTTTTATATAATTTTGAGAGGTATATATATATATATATATATATATATATATATATATATATTTTACCTCATCAAAATTATATGAGAAGATAATATATATATATATATATATATATATATTTTTTATATAATTTTGAGTAGGTATATATATATATATATATATATATATATATATTACCTCCTCAGGTCAGCTCCAGTAAACATGCTTATGAAGACTGTCCAACAATGGCACACTAATTCTTAGAAGTGACTATAGATTGCTACTCAACCCTTTTTGTTTGAAGAGACCCAAAATGACATTTTGGTACATATTTATTCTTGGATGAGCAGATATTCTACAAAACAAATAAAAGTGGTGGCACTGTTTGAGGTAGGCCTCAAAGAGAGAGTTCACCCCCCAAAAACTAAGATTTTCATCATTTAGTCACCCTGATTTAGATTCAAACCTCATACTTTTTCCTTAGTTGAGACACAAAGGAGGTTTAGCAAAATGTCCAGATCACACTTTTTATAGTGATTGAGAGGTTGTCATGCTCTTAAAAAAATTTAAATAAATAATAGCACCATAGAAGTAGTTAATATGAATTGTCATATGATACTCTAAATTCCAAATGATAGCTTTGTATGAGGAGGGTGAACAGTATTATTTAAAGTCCATGTGAACTGTTTTGATGAGGGCAGTACTTATTTCTTACTGAAACAGGTAGTTTTGGCCTGACATGTCAAACAGCTCTTCCCTTTTTATATAATAGCAAATAGAGTTTAGTTTACATCGCAGCCCAGAAAAGCCACACACTTACCCCTTTTCCACCTTGCTGCTTGTTGTGGCAGACACGTTGTTCAGCTAGGGAAACTGGGAACCAATCTCAGTACCGAGTCCGGCCTCTCTTCCACTGACTTGAAGTCAAAATAATGATCTAACTGACCATGTTACTACTTAACCAGCCCACAGACAAACACATCACATGGCAGTCTTTTTTCACTAGTCTTACGACCTGCTTTTGATGCAACCATCAAACATTATCACAAATACTATTCATATAAATAATTTCATATATGTGGTATTTGTAAACAATATTTTATTTAAGACTGACAGAGAACATAAAGAAGCAGAATCACCCTTTTTCAAGTTCAGTGCAGATGAAGTAGAAACAAGCGAGTAAAATATATCAATGTTTTAAATCACAGTACACTACAAAATACTTGTAATGATTGGCCTCATGACCGGGTTACACAAACTAAAAGTGAGGATCCTGATTGAACTGAGTGAGTGTGCTTATGTGAAAATAAGAGAGAATTTACCAGTTGAAGGTGTATGTACAAAAGTATAAACAGCAGACAACAAGGGGAGTCACATGACGCCATGCAAGGTTTGGATGTGTGAATGGCAAGCTCTGCGCACTTTGCTAGTTTTAACACTATTAATGACATAAACTGGTGAGATTCGATACACTCTGTTCCATAACTGTTCTAGGAGGACAATATGTCAAATAATTCAAAATCCTCGGGCTCTGGAGACATTAAAATACACTTACTTGCTCAAGCTGACACCCCTGAGCAGGCCCCAAGCCCGGGAGTCGATTTGGTCAGAGAAATGAGGGAAATTCGGCGAGAAATGTTGAACATGTCGGCGTTGCCTGATGAAGGTTGTTGCTGACTTGGAGGATCTTGCTGTAATACGTCAAACGATCACTGCCATGGAGACTAAATTCACTGAGATGGTTACAAGAGTGGGGGATGTCGAGAAACAGATCGATTATCTGGAGTCATCGGAGAGGGAATTATCTGCTAATCTGCTAGCGACCAAGGTGGATTTGGAGCATGTCTGGGAGAAGTTGGAGGATATGGAGAACCGTAGCCGGCGGAATAATGTCCGAATCGTCGGAAATTCCTGAGGCTAGGATATGGTGAAATACTTGGATGGGCTCTTTCCGAACCTGTTGACATAACAGGCCATAAGCTGGAAATCGAGTGAGCTCACAGGGTTCTGGCTCAGTGATCTGCTGAGGGAGACAGGCCCCGATCAATTCTGGCTGAATTTCTGAGATCATCTGATAAAGATCTTGTGTTGTGCTAGATGAGGAGTAAAGGAAAGCTTTTTTGGAAGAACCACAGCATTTTCTTGTTCCCAGACTTTGCGAATTCGACAAGAGAAACATGATCGATTCAAGGAATGCAAGAAACTCTTACATCAACGGAAGGTCGCTTTTGCACTTATGTTCCCGGCCAAATTGAGAATAGATGCTAAGGATGGCCGTAAAATATTCACATGCCCACAGCAAGCATTATCCTTCATAAAGTCAATGGAGCAAGTTATTTTGTGGTACTCACGTTGCAGCCGAGTGAGCCGACTCACTGAACATTCTCTTGACTATTTGAGGAACTGAGCACCATTTTTGTTTCTTTTTGTGCTGGTTCTGCCTAGCGGCTGAGGTTTTTTTTGTGGAGTAACACTCCTTCTGGACAGTTTTGTGAATGGATCTGCATGTTCTTTGTGTTCCGCCTATTGGCTGGAGTTTGTTTTATAGATTACTTTTGTTGTGTAATTCTGTCTCACAAAATTTGTATAGAAACACTGGACTTGAGCAATCCAGTGGCAAAGTTGTCATGGGGGCTCTTGTAGGCGTACATGTACTGTTTGAGTTTAGAGGGATGGACACCAGTTGGTGCTATTGTGCGTGGGGTTAATGCGCACATTTTTCTTTTTTTCTGTTTGTTTGGTTGTGGGGGAAGTTCAAAGTTTGATTGTTGCACTTATGTTGGAATGTGGTCTTTATAATTTTATTTTTGACACACAGTCTATTTTTTCTAATATATCAAAATGTCAAATGTTAATATGAATGGATTGTCTCTCTCCACGTGGAATGTGAATGGGTTGGGACACCCCATAAAAAGAAGGAAGGTTATTTCTCTTCTTGAGCATAAGAAATATGATATAGTGTTTCTTCAAGAAACGCATCTTTCCCTGCAGGAAGCTGAAAAATTTGGGAAGATATGGGGTGGACATGTTTTCTTTAGTGCTGGCTCAAGTAAGAGCAGGGGAGTCATTACACTGATAAGTAAGCATCTACAATTCAAATGTCTCAAACAGATTAAAAATAAATTAGGAAGAGTCATTATTGTTTTAACAGAAATTCAGGGGCAAAGGTTTATTTCATTGCGGTTCATTCCACATTTGGAATGAACCGCCACATTTGGAATGAACCGCCACATCCTCACACAGTTCTACACCTGCACTGTAGAAAGCATCCTGACTGGCTGTATCTCCACCTGGTACAGCAATAGCACCGCCCACAACCGCAAAGCACTGCAAAGGGTGGTGCGAACTGCCAGACACATCATCGGAGGTGAGCTTCCCTCCCTCCAGGAAATATATACAAGGCGGTGTGTGAAAAAAGCTTGGAGGATCATCAGAGACTCCAGCCACCCGAGCCATGGGCTGTTCTCACTGCTACCATCAGGTAGGCAGTATCGCAGCATCAGGACCCGCACCAGCCGACTCCATGATAGCTTCTTCCCCCAAGCAATCAGACTTTTGAACTCTTGATCTCCCACAATCAAATACATCAGCACTGCACTTTATTACTCTTACTCTTATATCTCACACCGGACTGTCATAAATTATGTTATTATTATATTATGTTCTCTCTTAACAACTGACTATCAACCGACAGCCTGAATGTCAATACAGTACAATACTGTACATTTTATATATATATATATATATATATATATATATATATATATATATATATATATATATATATATATATACTTTTTATATATATTTTTATTTTTAATTTTTATTGAATAATGTGTATCTATATAGTAAAAAAAAAAAAAAAAAAAACAGCGTATTGTATACTGTACAGTGTATGTTATTATTTGTATATTGTTGAGTGTAATTATGTGTATAACAGATGTTTAAATTGTGTTGTGTTAATTTGATGTTATTGTAAATTGGTATATGTCATCACTGTCACGACTGCTATGTTGATCGGAACTGCACCCAAGAATTTCACACACCATTGCACTTGTGTATATGGCTGTGTGACAATAAAGTGATTTGATTGATTTGATTTGATTTGATTTTGGCTCATATTTACGCACCTAACGTTGATGATCAGGGCTTTTTTTTTTATAGATCTTGAAGGGATGCTGCAAGCCGCTGGCATCCCTCATGATATAATATGTGGAGGAGACTTTAATATTTTGATGGACTCAGTCCTTGATCATAGTGAAGCAAAAGTGTGCAAGCCCCCTAGAGCAACATTGACGCTTCACAGGATGTGTACAAATCTTGGTCTTTTTTTTTTTAACCCATCTGGTAGGGACTATACAATTTTTTCATCAGTCCATAAGATTTATTCTAGAATAGATTTTTTTTTATTTTTTATATATATTTAAGTCCCTCATTTCATCTGTTGTTGATTGCTCAATTGGAAACATCTTAGTCTCAGATCACGCTCTGGTGAGTTTAGAAGTGTTGCCACATATAGAGAAAAAGAAATCATATAGTTAGCGCTTTAATGTATCCCTTTTGCAAAATCCTGACTTCCAACAAATGTTAAAGGCTAAAATCAATGTTTATATGCAGACCAACTGGTCCTCAGTATCCTCTGTGGGTGTGGCTTGGGAGGCACTTAAGGCAGTTCTTAGGGGTCGGATCATACAGTATGCCTCATTCATCAAAAAATCCAAAGCACGAGAACTCTTGGAGATGGAAGGGAATGTTCCATCCGAGGCAGAGCTGAAGTGCCGAATGTCATCTGATGGCCTCAGAGAATTTACCTGATTGAAATACAGATATAATACTATTTTGTTGCGGAAGGTGGAGTTTTGGCTATTCAGGGCAAGACAGTCATACTTTGAGTCATGAGACAAGGCAGGAAAACTGCTGGCTAGATATATAAAAGAGTCTTGTTCTACTATTCCCTCAGTGAAATCTGCTGGTGCTGAAATATTTACCTCAGCCATTGATATTAATAATGCTTTTAAAGAATTCTATCTTGATCTCTATAGTTCCACGTCTTTGTCTACTGATGAGGATATTAGAAACTTTGTGGAACCATTAGAACTTCCTAAACTGACGAAAAAAATTCTTGAAATTTCTTCAGAAAAATTCTCTTGATTCTGAGGTCATTAAGGCTTTGCCTACAGGCAAGGCTCCAGGGTCAGATGGTTTTGCAGCTGAGTTTTTTTTTAGATCTTATGCTACAGAATTGGCTCCACATTTGCTAGAAATTTATACGGAATCATTAAAGAATGGTAAGCTTCCGCCAACCATGATGCAAGCCCGGATCAGCCTGATTCTTAAAAACTACAAGTCATTTACAGGTGCATCTCAATAAATTAGAATGTCGTGGAAAAGTTCATTTATTTCAGTAATTCAACTCAAATTGTGAAACTCATGTATTAAATAAATTCAATGCACACAGACTGAAGTAGTTTAAGTCTTTGGTTCTTTTAATTGTGATGATTTTGGCTCACATTTAACAAAAACCCACCAATTCACTATCTCAAAAAATTAGAATATGGTGACATGCCAATCAGCTAATCAACTCAAAACACCTGCAAAGGTTTCCTGAGCCTTCAAAATGGTCTCTCAGTTTGGTTCATTAGGCTACACAATCATGGGGAAGACTGCTGATCTGAAAGTTGTCCAGAAGACATTCATTGACACCCTTCACAAGGAGGGTAAGCCACAAACATTCATTGCCAAAGAAGCTGGCTGTTCACAGAGTGCTGTATCCAAGCAGGTTAACAGAAAGTTGAGTGGAAGGAAAAAGTGTGGAAGAAAAAGATGCACAACTAACCGAGAGAACTGCAGCCTTATGAGGATTGTCAAGCAAAATCAATTCAAGAATTTGGGTGAACTTCACAAGGAATGGACTGAGGCTGGGGTCAAGGCATCAAGAGCCACCACACACAGACGTGTCAAGGAATTTGGCTACAGTTGTCGTATTCCTCTTGTTAAGCCACTCCTGAACCACAGACAACGTCAGATGCATCTTACCTGGGCTAAGGAGAAGAAGAACTGGACTGTCACCCAGTGTTCCAAAGTCCTCTTTTCAGATGAGAGCAAGTTTTGTATTTCATTTGGAAACCAAGGTCCTAGAGTCTTGAGGAAGGGTGGAGAAGCTCATAGCCCAAGTTGCTTGAAGTCCAGTGTTAAGTTTCCACAGTCTGTGATGATTTGGGGTGCAATGTCATCTGCTGGTGTTGGTCCATTGTGTTTTTTGAAAACCAAAGTCACTGTATCCGTTTACCAAGAAATTTTGGAGCACTTCATGCTTCCTTCTGCTGACCAGCTTTTTAAAGATGCTGATTTCATTTTCCAGCAGGATTTGGCACCTGCCCACACTGCCAAAAGCACCAAAAGTTGGTTAAATGACCATGGTGTTGGTGTGCTTGACTGGCCAGCAAACTCACCAGACCTGAACCCCATAGAGAATCTATGGGTTATTGTCAAGAGGAAAATGAGAAACAAGAGACCAAAAAATGCAGATGAGCTGAAGGCCACTGTCAAAGAAACCTGGGCTTCCATACCACCTCAGCCTTGCCACAAACTGATCACCTCCATGCCACGCTGAACTGAGGCAGTAATTAAAGCAAAAAGGAGCCCCTACCAAGTATTGAGTACATATACAGTAAATGAACATACTTTCCAGAAGGCCAACAATTCACTAAAAATGTTTTTTTTTATTGGTCTTATGATGTATTCTAATTTTTTGAGATAGTGAATTGGTGGGTTTTTGTTAAATGTGAGCCAAAATCACCACAATTAAAAGAACCAAAGACTTAAACTACTTCAGTCTGTGTGCATTGAATTTATTTAATACACGAGTTTCACAATTTGAGTTGAATTACTGAAATAAATGAACTTTTCCACGACATTCTAATTTATTGAGATGCACCTGTATATTTGTATAGCACCTTTCACAACACACATTGTTTCAAAGCAGCTTTACAGAAAATCATGCATTAACAGAAAATGAAACTGTAATATCTATAATGTTTAGTCATCATTGTGTAGTTTGATAAAATACGACTGTGAATTGTGTTTAAAAATAAGTAATTAAATAATAATTGTATTTAGAACCTCAGTGAGCAAGCCGAAGGAGACTGTGGCAATGAACACAAAACTCCATAAGATGTTGGTTAATGGAGAAAAATAACCTTGGGAGAAACCAGGCTCCCTGTGGGGGCCAGTTCCCCTCTGGCTAACATCATGAATATAATGCCAATATTACTTATGTATAGTGCAAGTCATGGTTTAAAATCATTAAACTAAGTAAGTGTTAAGGGTTAGTGTTTAAACAAAGATTTTGTATGAGGACTAATGTCTTTGAAGTCCATCGTGGATTAACTGCAGAAGTTCACATAGATGCAGTTGTTCTTGTTAGTTGGCTGATGAAAGGTTTTGTTGGCAATTAATTGATAGTCTATGTATTCCATTATAAGAGTGTAGTCATTAGACCGAGGTGATGCAGGCAGAGATCAATTAGGTGCATCGCAGTTCAACCTGGCCAGTAATTTCGGTGAGGTCTATCCTAAGTCCAAGGTTCAGGTAGTGGCATATGATGTATCCCATGTCTTATGGTTGGAGTTGGCATCAGTTCATCCTCTGAAGTCCATCGTAATAGACTGAAGTGATGTTTGGCTGGCACCGGCTGCTATTAGTCATCGTCAAAAAAAACAGACAACAAACATTTCACAATATTAAAACGTATCCACAGACTGTTAAAATGAACACAGAGTATATACAGATTTTAAGTATATATGAAGAAAAGTCTTTTGTGTTGTTTTAGTGTCTGAAGTCCCAAAGTTAGCTGACCAGTGTTTTTACAATCCGATAGAGTTTGTGAAGGAGGTGACTATAATCCACAGTGCAAGTAGTCCTGGCAAAGGTAAGTAAATCCAAAGGGTATAATCCACAGAAGTACTCCAGAGTCTAATCATATCCCAGGGTTAGGTGATACCACTTGGCCTTCCCTAACATGCCACGTTGGCTCCTTTTTATCCAGTACTACTCACTCCCTTTCTGTCATGTGACCTCTCACATGACAGGTGGTTGTGCAGTTCTTAAAGACATATAATGCAATTTTAAAAGAGATATAAAATGGACTTATGAGAACATGTTAAACATACTATTAAAACACTATGACAAATAAACAATAAAACATTATTTTGTACATAGTACAAAATGTTAAAACATGTCCCTATGTGGCTATGTTACATGCTTATGCTGTAAATCCCAAGAAACCTCTGAAAAACACCTGCATGAAATATATATATATATATATATATATATATATATATATATATATATATATATATATATATATATATATATTAAATGTTTATAACCTTTTACTTAGTATGGCCTGTTTGTTCATAGGGAATCAGAGAGTGCGAAAGGGCGTGGTGACTTTAAGGGCTGTCAGCAAATGTTGTTAGAAAACATATTTTATTTTTGTAATTCCCTTTGGTTACACTGGTAGTGCATCAGTTACATACTTCACCTGTAAAGCTGACATGGGATAAAAGTAACAAAACGTATTTTCATAAAGCAACTTTCCATATAATGACATAGTTCATTGTGACAACATCCAAAAAATAACAAAAGTAGCCATGCGTCTTTTTTAGCCAGCTTTATTTGAAATTAAGAGCTTTAAATAAGCTGTAAACTGTTGCGACTGAATCACTGAGTACATCAGTTGAATTCAAGAGCTGGATTATTTTGATTTGTAAAATTAATCACAAATGATTCGCTCACAGGTTTGTAATGATATGAAAGTGAGTTAATTAAGACAGAATTTTGGGTGTACAATATGCAATATGTGAGTGCACTGCACCCAAAGTATTGAATATTAGGAGGTGCTAAGAAGCTTGCCCTTAAAATTCTATAGTATGCTATTCCATAATAATAGACAACTGTTCCCCTCAGTCTGTTTAATGAATTATTACATATTCAAAGTGCATATTAAAAAATACAAATAAATCCATTTTATTTTATTCTATTTTATTTGCTTTATTAAATACATTTCCTAATAAACTATGCATCAAGAGGTCAGATTTATGCTCTTACAAGTTGCTAACTCATTATTTGAAATAATTTTATTTTGGCGAGTCTACAAAGACATTTGACAACTATGCAAAGAAAATATTATAGACCATCTCATAAAGCAATGACTTTGAAACCCAGAAGAAGCCCCTACCAACCAGTCACTTACGCAGTGGACTGGGACTTTGAACAAACGCGGTAAGTAATAATCTACTATGGCTAGCGCCCACTTACCTGTCTTTCAGGCAAGGGCTAATGGGCGAATGTTACGTTATTTAATTAATATTCATGAGCCGAGCTCATGACAATTACACAGCCTGATCTCATGAAATTCCCGTAACAATGGCGACGTTTTTGCATACCAAAATAACATGCTTCAGTACAAGTTTCCCAGTGAAATGGTCAAGGGGGCACAAAAAGCGAGTGAAAAGATGTTGTAATCAGATGATGATTTTAAGGTAAATTTCAAATTTAAAAAGCTAATTTAATAAGTAAAACATACCTCCCTAACCCAAAACTTTAACCTAAACCTAACCAATAGTGTTCAAAAATATAAACGAGAGCTGAACAAAACAGGCATCCTTTCCTTTAACCAATACCTAAACCTAACCGATAGTGTTTTAAAAAGCAAATTGACATGAAAAGCACATTTACTGAAGCAACCCTGTCATTTTGTGTCACTTCTCTGGCACTTTACCTTCATTTTCACTTTCGTTTTGAGCGTCTTTGGCCGGGTTGAGAGTCCAAAGTCCAACACTCTATCAGGTAAGCTACAGCGGAACTTAATCGCATTGGAATAGGTGTGTAAATGTAATTGGGTCTGTAATACTGTGTGATTTAGCTTTTAATGAGCTTACTACCTCCTTTCTCTGATTGTTCATGTTTGTTTTAGAATATCTGAGAAAAACACAAGAAAATGGTCTGGCCGTCTCAAGGCCTTTCAGAATTGCTACTAGCAAACAATCAATATTTTCCCAAAATGCTTCTGTGCAAGCTTTTGTGCAGCAATGCCATTCAGGCATAAGACTTGTGGCTACTTGTCAAAGATCTCATTATTATTTTATTTTACATCTAATAATGAGCCATCGGCTGCACAAAAGTGAATGCCTAAGCGTTGTGGTGTGAGTAATGGGTGTTGACTCTACAATAATGCTGCAGTGTGTCCTGGTGGTTGTGTTTTGGATGCCATTTCTGTGAGAATGTGCAATCCTCAGAGTTCTCATTATCTTCTCTACTTTTTTCTCATTGTTGCTATTGGCACCTGAGGCATCTCTTGGAATCTCTTGGAGTTCATTTCAGCCGCATTGTGTTTTAAAATCAAGGTCTGTATGCAGTGGGAACATCTGGAGAGGTTCAGGATTTCTCATTGTTCCTTTCGTCTAAAATATGAATGAATCAGGATGCATTCACAGCCACCTCTCAATATCTGCCCTGTCCGTTCCCCCATATGTTCTCGGCTCAATCGGTATGCAGCAGACGCCACTCTTGCTCACAGCTGAATAGCGATGCTCGGCATACTGGGGAAATGACACCACATGGCAAATCTCTTGTGGCCTAAACATAACATGTAATTATATTGGAATGGAACAAAATCCTTTATTCTGTCTTCTATTTGGCACCAATCTTTATTCATCCATTCTCCCATCCGTTTGAATTGCTTGTGGTGTTATAATTCTGTCTCATTTCTCTGGGTTCTGTTCGGCTCTGATTTGGAAGTGTAATGACAGGTTTGTTTGTGTTTGGTTTGAAGGTCACTCCGTGCGTCTGCTGGGTCAGAAGAAGGAGAAAGGCAAGCGTTTGGGAGGAGCACGCTTGGATTTGCCAAAGATTAGGAAGAACCCGCTGATAGAAATCATTTCCATCAATACTGGGTAAGCTGTTTGCAATACAAACACACTCATTAAATATTCATCACCAGAGTCACCAGAGAATTCAGTTTCTGGCTAACCGCTCACATTGGCGTGGTGTGATGTGGCTGCCATCATGGTTTTTCCTAAATGATCCAAATTGTGATGAGCTTCTGAATGTATATTTGATTAATTTTGTGTTAATATGTTTGGTTTATAGATTAACAACATGGGTACCAAACCATTCTGTCCATGAAAATCCAGAGATAATGTATTTTTTTCAACTGTTACTTTAGAGATATTTGGATACAGTTTGGTCTCCATTGGTTGAAGCCCACAAGTGTAATTACTAGGTATGTCCCAATACCGACACTGGTTTCGGAATCGGGTCCAATAGCCCGCCCATGTACTTGTACTTACGATTGTAAAAATGCTCCGATACCAATAGCCGATACCATCAGATCTGCAAATGTCATTACGTAAACATTCCACGCACAAATTAAAACCACGTTATGTCCTAGTGAAATAATTTAACAAATGCTGCGATTTAATAAGATAGTTTGCATGTGCTGCATGCTTCAAATGTGAGTGTTTGTGAATGTGTTGTGCTGACATACAGACACAAAGTGCTTATACCTTTTAGAGCCCCATGGCACATACACAGAAAACACCATCATGAGCAGATGACAGCTGGCAGAGCGATAATTCACTTTGTAACAGACTACATACTGCATTTATTTATAATAAATATAAAAATAATAAATCAGTTGTAATTTAATTATATTTATGCAATATCTCACGTATGTGATGCTCTGTTATGCTGCACTTTATTTGACAAAAATAACTCCAATGTTGGATTTTGGATTTTGCTGTGAGGTTCAGTGTAAAAGCACTTCATTTGATAAAAAAATAAAAAAAAATAATACAATCTATGTTAAAAATGAATTGTTATATTTTCATTTGATTAAAGTTTTAAAGACATTAATTTATTTAAACACCACTTGGATGATAAAATTGAAATAAACTGTTGATATGGAATAAAAAAATAAAAAAAATAAATAAAAATACAAAATAAAAAAAAAACAACAACAGGTATCGGATTTGGTATCGGTGAGTACCAAAAAGGAAATATCGGTACTTGTAATCGTTCTCAAATAATAAATAAATAAATAAATAAATTGTATCAGGGCATCCCTAGTAATTACTACTGCCACCTATAGAGGGTGTAAGCACTGTGTTATCTTTAAAATATGCTGACACATTAAACATCAGTTTTTTGATTACTTTATGAAACTTGACACGGTTTTGTGTGTTCATATGCTGTTTCGTCAAATATCATCTTGTGAGTTATTGAATACATCTACAGAGCACGCACCAGTGTGTGTATGTGTGTGTGTGGATATATATATATATATATATATATATATATATATATATATATATATATATATATATTATATATATATATATATATGTATATATATATATATATATATATATATATATGTATTCTTAGGACAATTGAAGGACTCATACACAACTATTACACAAGATGCAAACACTCATTGATGCTCAAGAAAGCAACACTGTACTATGCATACTATAATTTATGTAAATATCCACTCATGTAGATTCTGAAGGGCAGTACTAAATAAACAAAAATCTTTTATCTCTTATATTTGTATAAATTATGAAAGGGATGTGAACATTGGTGAGACAAAAGGGGAATGCAAATTAATGCATTTACTCAACTATATATACTGTTTATTAAATGTCTGATTAATGGGCTATCAGCTGACTTCCTTCTGCTTTCTATCTCGTTTCAGAACAACAATCTAAATCGAGCAGTTATATGATTTGGTGACTAATAACAGCCATTAATGTTTCAGTTAAGGATCCAATGGCTCCTTAGTCATTTTTTTAGTCTGGAGCCCTGGTTTAAGAGGCGTCATATTGTATCACCTTGCCAAATGGCCCTCAAATATTCTTTTTTATAGTCTTGAAGAAATAAGGCTCAAGTTTCATTTGCTTTTGAATAAACTTGCTTTATCGCAGTTACTGTATTAAATGTTCTATTAGCCCCAAGTTGTGGCAGTTGCATCGTAATAAACTGACTCCATACACCAGCTGAACGATGTGATGGTGAATGTATTAAGCGTTTGACTTTCAGAATACTCCGATTCACTTTAAAGATCTGAAACAAATGCTAATACATTTCCAATAGATTCCCAAGAACAAACTGGCTTCCTTTATTGAAATGAATGAGGTTTGGAACAAACATGACTGTTCTTAGAGGGCATGGACCTGGTCAATGAGATGACGAGAACCAAATGGGCTCCTCTAACAGACTTTCAGAGTCTCTGTATGTTGATAGCAGAACCTGTCTGAAGGACAAACATCTCAGCTGCAATCCATCAACCAGGTCTCTACAGTAGAGTGGCTAATCAGAAGGAACTGCTAAAAGGCACATCAAATTTAATCAAATGCCATTAAAATGGTACTTAAAACATGATACCAATACACTATGGTCTGATGAGGTGACAGTTGAGCTCCCAACCAAACTTGACAACCAAAACATCTCTTGGGTGGTTTCAGGACAATTTTTGAGTGTTCTTAACTGACCGGACCAAAGCCTCATAGAAATTCTGTGGAGATCAGATATTTTTTTTACACAAAACTGTATTTTTAAACTGTACTGTATTTTTTAGTCATACAGTAGTTTTGTGTTAGGAACAGCCTGCAACGGAATTGTTATTAACTGGAAATACTTTAGAGCTGTGCTCACTATTCACAAAAGAACAGCTTGATTCCTATGAACTTATTTCCCAGGAATATTTTCCTAACTTCATTTTCTTCCCCTGCGTGTTTTGACATAGTCTCCTTCAGAGGGACACATTTAATTCAATTTATTTGATACATAACGATTTCTCTGCTCTCAATCATACACGTTGATGAAGTCAACAACAATACAGACATCAGAGAATATGCGTTAATGGGATCTCAAATCTTAACCGTCCACATTATTTGCTTTTACAAGTATAAATACTGCATTCATCTGACACAAAGAAACCCTTTTACACATACGTGGGTGCACAGATAAACACAAATCTGAAACATGAGAGCAGTAAGATGTTAAGTTAGAACATTCAGTTCCTTGTGTTTCTTCTGCAAAACACTGACCTCTGAACTGAGAACAGAGGAGACCTTCAGATACAGATTCCAGTTCCTAATTCATAGATTTTATGTGGGTTGCCTTTGTAGAGATTATATTTTTGCATTCGTAAAACACGATACATTTAATTAACAGTGTTTAAGGCAAGCACCACTCTTACTATTGCTCATCCGCCTGGCGTAAAACGGCAGAACAATATTAATATACTCTAATTACATTAACCTTGATGTCGTACCTTAGGAGACTTGAGTATTGACTCTTTGACTTAGGCTAGTAAGCAACTTTCTAGCATCTCCCTAGCAACCACATAGAAACACCCTATCAACAGCATTGGAACGTTCTTAAAAGTAGCACTTTCACAATCTCTAAAACACCCTAGCATTGTGACTAGGAGTTCTGCAAGGGCAAACACCACTCATATTTTCTTCAAGAAATGATTTCATTTTATTTTATTTTAAAATGTTATGTTTTTGGTTATTGTTTTGATTTATTTATTTATTTATTTTGTCTTGATTTTTGTTTCTTTTCATTTTGTGTTTTTTTTATTTATTTTTTATAGTGTTATGTTTTTGGGTATTGGTTTTGTTTTTGTGTTTTGTTTGGTTTGTTTTTTTTTTTGTTTTTTTTTGGTTTGGTTTGGTTTGTTATGGTTTGCTTTGTTTGGTTTGGTTTTTTGGTTTTGTTTTGTTTGTAAAAGAACCAAGTACATGTTATATTTTGAATAATGCAACACATTGTCTGATAGTGGAAATGGTAATTTTTCAAAGTTGCACTTAATGGCTTCACAGTGTTTCTTGCAGGGGGTCCATTATCTTTTAATATATATTAAGTAGCTCTCTATTTCTTTCTTTTTAGCTCTCTCCCCTTCCATGTTAGTATGCTTACCGTGACCCCCAGCATATTTCTCCAGATATTTGCTTTTGTGGTATACCTGTTTTCAAAACAATTTCACTTCACTAGTCCAGATCAGAGTGTCATTTGTACTCTGTGTTTTTGATGAGAGTGTGTCTAGTGTTGTGCAGCGTGTGTGTTCTGCTTATATGCAGTAATGGCCCATGATCGCAGCAGGCGGGGGTGCTGATGTGCTACTGGAAGTATAAAGTGGTCAGTGAGCTATGGCACCCAATTTATCACTCTGCTGCTCAGAGATTGCGCTCTGATTTTGGTCCTGAGGCTGGCGGGTTGGCATCTCTGGGGCTCACCCAGACCACACCTCCTAAGCTCTCCCTTTGCACTCCAGTGTCATATCCGTTTTATATCAATATTTTGACTGAAAGGGGGGCTGGTTTCATTAAATGGAGTGTTGTTGGTTTTGAGCTGGGTTCTTTTATTTAAAAGCAGTGTCTATTTGATGTAATATCTATTTGTTTTTGAAATGTTTCTGTTTGGTTCGTTATGGTTTGTTTGGTCATATATAGGTATGTTTTTGAGTAAAACGAACATTTTTGTTTTATTGTATAAAGTTCTGACAACATTTCTCCCAAATTCCAAATAAAATGTCATTTAGAGGATTTATTTGCAGAAAATGACAACTGGTCAAAATAACAAGAAAGATGCAGTGTTTTCAGACCTCGAATAATGCAAAGAAATGCAGCTCGGCTTTGTTTTAATGGCTTGTGGCCATCCATCTTCCTCTTGATCACATTCCAGAGGTTTTCAGTGGGGTTCAGGTTTGGAGATTGGGCTGGCCATCACAGGGTCTTGATCTGGTGGTCCTCCATCCACACTTTGATTGACCTGGCTGTATGGCATGGAGCATTGTCCTGCTCAGTAGCGGATTTAGGCATGGGCACCATGTGCAGTTGCCCAGGGCGGCATCTTGCGGTGGGGCGGCACAAGGCATTGACTTTGTGCTTACTAGCCTTTGCAAGTACCTTGAAAAAGGCTGGTAAGCTGAAATCTTGGTTAATAAATAAGTTTGCATTCTGAGTTTTGCAGTTATATTTTTTTCTGTATATATTTCTGCCATAACTTGCACCTCAAAATTAAAGGTGTGTGTTTACTTCAGTATCTTTTCAAAAAGTAAAATCAAACATTAATTTTTATCACACATAGCACAAATGCGGTAAAATAAACCATGCAACCATGCTGAAGTGAAACACTCTGAGGAGCTTGTTGAACTGCCATAGTTATTCAAGAGACTATTACCATTTTAGCGCTTGTTATACAAGTGAAAATAAACTCAAAATAAATACCTTACTAAAAACTTCTACACATTTTTTATATAAAAAGCTAAAATGTTATCATAATAATGACAAAATTCAGGACATTTTCTGTTCAGTTATATTGCTTGTCCTGCGCCTGTTCAGCCTGAATGTAGCCAGCTTTTCTTTTTTTTTTATGTTATATGTTTGTTACATATTTGAACATTTACATTTTGTATTGGATAACTTTATTTTGATGAGGAATTGTAATATGATTTTTGCTCAAACATTTTTCTAAAAAAATACATTAAATAAAAACATCTGTCATACTTTGTCATTTAAACGTTGTCATATCTGAAATATCGCTATATTTTGTTTAGGAAAAAAACGTTGAAATTTCTCACTGCACGCTAGGTTTTTAATGAATATATCCCATCTGGTCGGGCAGTCACACTTGTTGCGCAAGTTAAAATATTTCAACGCATCCCGAGCTTAAGTTGTATCCAAAATTTCAACATATGCAGATGGTCTGAGCCCCATGCATTCCTCATTGACTCTCCATTAGAAATGACAGTCTTTCAGTCTATCATATTTCATTTTTTGAATGTAGTGAAAAGGCGGCTTCAGTCCAGTAAGATGAAAGAAAATGATCTGCAAAACTGTAACGAGTACTTTTCAAGTCTAAATAAAATTCGGAGAAGTAAAAAGTATATAAATAAATAATATTTGAAAATGAAATTCAGTAAAAGTACAAGAAATCAGTTTAAATTGCACTTGAGTAAAGGACAAATCCCCCAAAATAATACCGAAGTAATGAAGTGTAATTACTCAAGTACTTTACACCCTTATAAGTCCCTCACCCCCATCTTGAGTGTTTGGTTGCATCCTTACAACCAAAGGTAAATTTACTCCCGATGCCGGAAGGAGTTACCACTCCCCTCCTTTTCAGTGTTAGACAGTTTGCATGGCTCCTGAGGGACTGAGACAGACCTGAGGCCTGCTCTCTCTCTCGCTCACATCTGCCACCTCTAATCTGCCCGTTTGTTTGACAGTGCTCGACAAATTCCCCAGAATACCAAGGCTTAATTAGAAACTTGTCTCTTAGCACCACTTAGAAATGAATGAGATGAAAATGAAAGCACCTTGAGACTCAGCGGAGCACCTTCCTGGGAAGAGAACATGCTGTTTTGGGACTTTTGGGGGATTTTTTTTTTTTTTTTTTGCTATTTTCCCTGCGCCCCCTTCTTGCCCAGTAAAAGTTTGTGTATTAAATGGCTCTCCTGAGAAATTGCCAAGCAAATGGTATTCGTGCAAGTGTAGCTTGTAGTTGTGTGTGTTTGTGTGGTTGTTCATAGATGGAAAGTAATTATCTGTGTGATAATGCTTGTCTGAAAGAGCTCTACAGGTTGTGTTGGATTAAGGTCAAGTCTGCAAACCTCCATTAGCCCGATGGTAATTCAGGACCTGTCTTATGCAATGATCCTCTGCTCTTCCTAAATCATCTTTAAAAGATACTTAAAGACCCTTAATGCCCTTTCAGAGGGTTGTAACCTCTTTGATTTGCATAAAGATTTCATACTGCAGGCCAAGTATCCGAAGCCACCCTGATGTATGATGGTTAAATCTAAAATAATGTTTACCCACTTTTTTTTTTTTTTTTTTTTGCCCTTTCTGGGAAATAGAAGTGCATTTAAAGGCCACAATTTTGCCACACTGGCCCATACATCCCAATTTATCAGTTAAGTAATCTTTTGGAGAAACTCTATCGTGACTTACATTGGCCCTGTTCCAATTAACAGAATTGTTATGGATTGAGGTCTTTGTTTGGCCATGTTCATAAGGTCCACAAGACCATAGTGTGTCCCATTTGTCATTTTATGTGTCAGAAGGGCACTTAAAGGGTTGGTCTGTTGGTCTGTTCTCACCCAAAGCAAACTGGATCGCTTCAGAAGACATTGATTAAAATGACTGGATTCTGATGGATTATGTTTATGCTGACTTTATCTGCTTTTTGGTGCTTCAAAGGCCTGATCACCATTCACTTGCATTGTATGGACCTACAGAGCTGAAATATTCTTCTAAAAATCTTCATTTGTGTTCAGCAGAAGAAAGTTATACACATCTGGAATGGCAAGAGTGTGAGTAAATGATGAGAACATTTTTATTTTTGGGTAAACTCTCCCCTTTGTGAATTTGGAGGTGGAATGCAAGGGCTGTCGACAGCATTTGGGACAAGGCAATTGGAAATTTTGCAAGAGGAGTTCACAGATAACAATTTATGACTCCATTTAGATTTTCATACTGTTTAAAAATGAGTAGTGGTTGCCTTCCCTTCTCCAATTTTAAGTTGCATGTTACAAAATCTATGTGAATTTCATCTTTAGGGGCCTCGGCAAGCTCCTATTATAGCCCTGATTCAAGTGCAAGCAGTGTTTGTCTGAGTCAGGTTTCATAAGTGATTAGCTTTATTAATTTGTCAGTGTGTGGACCTGTATCGTGTCTCCTCACTGTGTAAAATTGCTCATGTCATTGAGCCAACGATATGATTATGGGTCAGTGCTGTGGTAACTAGTTTAAAGACTTTAACTAGTTTACATTTTTTAACATTGTATGTCATAAATTGAGTTCTACCTTAAGTTTCTCAATCGAGTGACTTAGTTATTGCAAGAGGAAGGTGAGGCATTGGGAAGCAGGGGCCACACTCAAAATAAAATAGAAAAATAAATAAATAAATAAAATAAAATAAAATAAGATAATGGACCCTTGCAAGAAACCCTGCAAAGCCCCTCTGGGCAACTTAGAACAATTACCATGTTCATCACTGCACAATATTTTGTATTATTCAACATATATCCATGTACCTTTCTTTTTCAAACAAAACAAAACCCCAGAATGACACAAAACCCAAAAACATGAAACAAAAACAAAACAACAAACAAAACACTAGTGGTCGAATGATATGTCGCTGAGGCTGGCATTGGCCGATACATTTTCTGTTTGGCCGATTTGTTTCTTAAGGCCGCGAGGGTGCAGATAATTGCATGCTTGTGAAATGACCACTCACATTTATTTAGTATTTTTTTTTTTTACGTGCCATCGTGTTACTACAATAATAGACTGGTGTTCAACATTGTCTTCTTTAAATGGTCCGCATATCAGATAGACGCGTCTGAGCTCAATTTTAAAGTGCTCGTGTGTTTCACTCTTCCTCTCTCTTCTCAATAGTTCCCTGTAACTTTTAACTGTCTTGGCAAATGATAAAAATCCAAATATCAATAAAACTAATATCATATACCATCCTCAAATATGCATATATCTCGTTTAAACAGATGTAATAAACCAACCTCACACAACTTCAGCAGATCCAGCGTCCTGTGGAGCGCTCATTTATTTACCTCTAAAGCACGTATTCTACCAGCCTCTCCTCAGCAGTTCCCTGTCACTTTTAACTTTATTTTCTAATGATAAAAGGCAAATATCAATAAAACTAATATCATATACCATCTGCAAATATGCAGATCTCTCGTTTAAACAGATGTAATTCATGAACCTCACGTAAATCCAGTGTTTTCTTCCCGTCGAGCGCTAATATCTCCCTAAGAAGTGTGTATTCCATCAGCCAGAATCAACAACTTCAGGATCAGGATCAAAAGTTCCTCTGATTCACAAATCATGACGGTCAGTCTGTGACAGTTCAAGCAGGCGATCCAGGCCGTTTAAACTGTCAGGAGACTGCTGCTCGCGCTGGATCCACATGAGCGCGTGAGAGCAACTTCAAGGTAAAAGTGCTTGATGTGGTGTGCTATAAGTAAATGCCTTATTCACTATGAACTGTATGTACAGTTGGTTTGATTCTGTATTTTTGGAGTAAATGTGACTGCTAACATGGACATGCCATCAGTGGTTGCTGGACTATTTTGTGTACTGTTATTTCCTTATACCTAATATATTAACAATTTCTTCATGTGGAAATAAATTACTAAAATTTGATGACTAAATAGAAATCAGAAGAAACTGCTATCTACTATTTAAACTACAATTTTTTTATTTATTTTTTTTGGATTCTTTTTACAAAGTTAAAGTTTTGTGTAAAAATTACTAAATGTAGTGCTAAATCAGAGTTTATTCATTTTTTAGCAATTTTATGTTTGTTATTTACTATATTAAATTGTGTGATGATATCTGCATTGTATCGGCCTATCGGCTACCTTGCTCTCTGGATATCGGCATTGGCACTGGCCATTTAAAAACCCATATTGGATGACTACTACAAAACACAATAAAAATAAAATAATATAGTTGCTGGCCACAATTCCCCAACGGCCATCTCTATCTTTATTTGTAGCTATTTTTCATATTTTTCCTATTCTGCTTCAATCAGTGGGAAATCAACCACAAGCTCTTACTTCCATGTTGTTTGTTGACATTTTCAAGAATCAACTCTCACGTTGCTGTATGCAGGACTTTGTTTGAGAACAGAATTTTGGATTGTAACTACCATTGGAAAGGAGAATGATCTTGTAATCGATGCTCCTAGTCTACGATTAGTTACTTAAAGTGTGCACCTAAAACAAGAAACTTTGATTTTATCTTTAATAGTGCATGGGATTATATGCTTGAGTCTTGTAGTGTGCTGTTTGAAACAATCAGTGATTCAGCCAGTGTGACATTCATATGTTGTGCATTCTCTTTTTGGAACAAGAAACAGTCTTTTTGGATATAGATAATTAGTTTTTAGCTGAGTTCGTGCATGCAGTTGTTAAGCCTTGGGTTGGTCTGTCTGATTTCGAAAGGTCACTTAAGTGAGTCATGTTGTTTTGGAAACTGATCTTGTTGATTTTGTTAAGCTGTGTGAACTGATTCTGAGAGAAGGCTCTCTTTGAGAACTTCCTGAGTCAGGTATATTTGGTGTTGCTGTTATAGCTGCTGATCTGTCTTTATACCACACTTCCTTTGCACTCAGCTTGACCCCGCCATAGACACCCCATAGGCATCTTTTAAGAGATTTGCTCTTTGAAGAAAAACAACAGGGTGGAAACTGATAGTAGGGCAGACTTCTCTAAGAGGGAGAAACATGTGATATGTCAAGGTGTGTTGATGGGTGTAAAGCAAATATTTTTAACCCCAAACCTTTCTGGGCCGAGCAGTGGAGGGCAGTGGCTAAGTTCATTGTGCACAGAGTAGGTGTTTTATCTCTCTTTTTAACAGCCTTTAAGAAGTCCTCATTTTTGGAAAAGTCCTGTCTCTGTAGATTTATTTTGTATTTGGCAGTTTGAAGGTTGGGTATTTGCACGCTAACTATGTCTTCTTTCGTTTGTGCACTGCTAAAATCTTTCAGCATAATTTTTTTATCGTCATATGTTCTTCAACATAATTTTTTATTATTTTTATTCAAATATTTGAATTGTCGTCATGAAGCATCTTTTTCGTTTTGTCTTCGTTATCGTTGACCAAACCATAAAACCCTTTGTCAATGAACATTTTCGGCATTAATTTAGTCGACGAGATTATCTCTGGACTCAAGCCATCTAGGGACTAAAACAGGGGTATTCAGTTAAAGTGCCAAGGGGTCCTTTTTTCTTCCCAACAAAGGTCCGGACAATAATAACTTACACAGTGTCAGTAGTAAAGGATGGGTATTATATTATACAAGAAATGCACATTTCCAAGTTGGCAGTAGTATTGTGTAAAATAAAGAAAAGAAAAAAAAAACCTAAACAGTCAAAATAGTCTCTTCAAAACTGCTGCTTGACCAGAGGCAAGGAGTTGAACAATATGGGCACAGATTAAACCAAAGTAGTGAGATCTGAGGGGTCTTTTACCAAAAGATTAAAATATTTCATCAAATGAGTGCACTTGGATATGAATTAAAAAGAAAAAGAAAAAAAGATCATTTTTAAGCTGAAAGACAACAGTCCAGTATTTATGTTTAAATATATTTCTACATTCAGAATATTTGTAATTATTATTTATACATTCAGATACCATGCATGGTTCATAAGAGGCCTTTTGACTGAGGATAGATACTGTATGGGGGTTCAGGAGTATCCACTGAGAGAGAATTTAGAAAATGTAAATGTCTGAATAGACCATTTTTGTGTGAAGTGAGAATCTACAAACAAACAATTGACATCAAAATAGTAGAGCTTATTATTACTGATCGTTATAGTTAATAATAAATGGACTCGCTATTAAATAATGGAAACATTTGTTCTCATCAGAAGCAGAGAACTCTACTAGGCTACTTATTAGTAATTTAAATGTTTGGTTGCATTTCTTTGCCATACATTTCCAGAGATGATGCCATCTATGATTAATTTTCGCTAAATTAGAACAAAAATCTGTTTGTTATTATGAAGAGTTTGTTACATGCTGAGAAAGAAAAAAACAAGTCTAAAGACACTCTGACACCATGTTTACTTGCCGTGCTACTCAAAACAATGAGATGGGGCAATCGTTGTTATGATGTCTCGTGGTCCAAATGGATCCAATCTGCGATAATTGATGAACACTGTACTAAAATATCATGCATAGTTGGAACTGGGACTTTTCAACTTGGGCTAGTAAGCAACCACTTTTCAGCTGCATAGCAAGGCATTATACAGTGTTTTAAACAGCTCAGTAATGACAGAACAGTATCATGTCAACCCCCTGACAGAACCCTTGTATCATAGTGCGTGTTTACATGGACACTTTTGCTCTCAGGAAATCTAAAAAAAAGCCTTGTTGTTTCTTGTCATTTCTCAGATAGTTTGCTACTAGTCTTTTTATGTTATGAACATATATGTGTAGAACTCTTCACAACACTGTTTTGATCATTGTGCAATCAGCTTTTCTCCACTTCTCTGTCTTAGTCCGGAGTCAGCCATGTCATGCTTATTTTTATTTTCTCATGTGCCACCTTGCCCTAAAGGAGCATTGCCTTTACTAATTAAGAACTTTAATTAAGGCACAGAACAACACATTTTCTGTGGTTTTGCCAAGAAGGTATTCCACAGCTTTCTCCTGAATCAACATCATTGTTGGTCCTGGAGCAATATTCCTATTAACCAATTAGATTTTTTTAGGGTTTGGGTTGAGGTTAGGGATGGGGTTAGGACTGTGTTTGTCTGATGGAATGTTATTCCAAGACCAATACAAGATGTTGATTCAAGAACATGATACTTGGTTTAATCTCATGAAAAGGTCACCTGTGTTACCCCAAAATCAAAAGAAAATATAAATAACATATATTTTGCATAAAGAAAAATGTCTCGTATGTTACATGACAATTGACCCCGAATACTTAGTATTGTATGTTTTAATGATTTATAGCTTATTTGTAATTCTGTTGTGTGTGTGTGTGTGTGTGTGTGTGTGTGCGTGTGTGTGCGTGTGTGTGTGTGTGTGTGTGTGTGTGTGTGTGTGTATATATATATATATATATATATATATATATATATTGGAAATGAATGTATTAGACTACAAAATACAGAAATATTAAGTGTTCAGGAGCATCCAAATCCTTGAGATGAGCACATGTATGTGGATGTGCTTGGACATGTGCGCATGCACACACACACACACACACACAACACACAGCGCCCTTTTGTGCATTGTATTTTCATGTACACTCTTTGATGAATATTTTAAGATCTTATCATAATATGCTGTGTTTGGGCTCTTTTGAATCGGGATAGTCTGCTGTAAGTTCTCACTGCTGTTTGGCATCTGAGTGAAACAAATTTGCTCATTGCATTGAGATTTATTTCAGCTTTTATTTCTGTCACATTCTCAGTGGGTCAGAAGTTTACATACACTTTGTTAGTATTTGGTAGCATTGCCTTTAAATTGTTTAACTTTGGTCTAATGTTTTGGGTAGCCTTCCTCAAGCTTCTCATAATAAGTTGCTGGAATTTTGGCCCAAATTTCATTATTTTCATAAAATTTCATTAATTAAATTCTCTATCGGATTGAGGTCAGGGCTTTGTGATGGCCACTCCAATAACTTAATAAAAAAAAAAATAAAATAAAAAAAACGTGTATATATATATATATATATATATATATATATATATATATATATATATATATATATTTTTTTTTTTTTTTTTTCTCCCCAATTTGGAATGCCCAATTCCCAATGCGCTCTAAGTCCTCGCCACGTGCCCCACCGAGAGCGAAAACCACATTATAGCGGCCACGAGAAGGTTACCCCATGTGACTCTACCCTCCCTAACAACCGGGCCAATTTGGTTGCTTAGGAGACCTGGCAGGAGTCACTCAGCATGCCCTGGATTTGAACTCTTGACTCCAGGTGTGATAGTCAGCGTCTTTACTCGCTGAGCTACCCAGGCCCCCAGCCACTCCAATACCTTGACTTTGTTGTCCTTAAGCCATTTTGCCACAAATTTGGAGGTATGCTTGGGGTCATTGTCCATTTGGAAGACCAATTTGTGATCGAGCTTTAAATTCCTGGCTGATGTCTTGAGATGTTGCTTCAATAATCCACATAATTTCCTTCATCATGATGCCATCTATTTTGTGAAGTGCACCACTCCCTCCTGATGCTGCCACCCCCATGCTTCACAGTTGGGATGGTGTTTTTTGGCTTGCAAGCCTCACCCTTTTTCCTCCAAACATAACAATGGTCATTATGACCTAACAGTTAAATTTTTGTTTCATCAGACCAGAGGACATTTCTACAAAAAGTAAGATTTTTGTCCCCATGTGCACTTGCAAACTGTAGTCTGGCTTTTTTATGGCAGTTTTGGAGCAGTGACTTCTTCCTTGCTGAGCAGCCTTTCAGGTTATGTCGGTATAAGATTTGTTTTACTGTGGATATAGATACTTGTCTACCTGTTTCCTCCAGCATCTTCACAAGGTAATTTTCTGTTTTTTGTACTTTTTGCACCAAACTATGTTCATCTCTAGGAGACAGAATGCATCTCTTTCCTGAGCATTATGATGGCTGCATGGTCCCATGGTGTTTATACTAGCGTACTGTTGATTGTACTAATGAACGTGGTACCTTCAGGTGTTTGGTAACCGCTCCCAAGGATGAACCAGACTTGTGGAGGTCCACAGTTTTTTTCTGAGGTCTTGGCTGATTTCTTTTGATTTTCCATGATGTCAAGCAAAGAGCCACTGAGTTTGAAGGTAGGTCTTAAAATACATCCACAGGTACACCTCCAATTTACTCCAGTTAGCCAATTAGCCTATAAGAAGCTAATTGGCTAATCGCCTAAAGGCTTGACATAATTTTCTGGAATTTCCAAGCTGCTTAAAGGCACAGTTAACTTAGTGGATGTAATCTGACTAGTGCCGTTAGGCCAATATTGTCCTTTCACCGATATATCAGTATCGGCGTATATGTTTACCGATATGCGCCGATATGAAAACTTTTTTTCAGAACATATAATGCAGAAAACAATGCTTTAGAATTGGAGTCATTACATAGTTTGTCCAGCAGAGTGTGCTCTGACTCCATTGTTTACAGAGCTGACTCTGAGCTGACGGTGGTTCTGCAGACAGGGCGGAGTTGAGCTGTGTGTTTTCACGATAAGTTGCTAACTAGTTTGTGAAATACATACTGGAAAGTTAATAAACAATAACCCCATCATTTTCCCTTTTCAGTATTACTAATATAACATTAACCCTGTCCCTGACAACCATGTCATCCATGTTTATCTTTGCTACTGTTTGCTATGTTAGCCAGCTATAGTTTGTCAGTGCAGTCAGTAATGTAGCAGATTGAAAGGTAAACAGCAGAGCATCTTTTTGCAGCTCAGCAGACAACGTTGCGGTGGTGGATTGTGTCTGTTGAGTGTTGAATTCACGCTGTGTTATTACCTAGTTGGTGAGATGCAATGCTGGAAAGTAAATAAACAACGTCCGTCTTTTACTCTCCATGGCAATGAGCTCATAGATAACTAGCTAATCACGTAGCTACTTTCATTGTTGTCAGCTGAGTGGAAGTTAATGTGTAAATATGTATTCACCAATCTGTTTTATTCAGAATTCACATCTTGGTACCGCCTTCAACTGATATGTAATATTTAAAAGTTTGGTTTTCCACTGTTGAAAGTTTCCCTTGAACTTGTATAGCAGAATATGGTGTAATACCACTGCCACCGTTTATCTCTTTTCTCGGCAGTACTAATATAGTCAGCATTTGACTGACACTAAACAGTTTTACTGATGTTTATTTAGCTATTTATTTTATTTGTATTTATTTATTTTAATGGTCAGCATTTGACTGATACAAAACAGTACTGATGTTTATTAAGCTATTTATTTTATTTTTATTTATTCTTTATTTTAATGGTCAGCATTTGACTGATACGAAACAGTACTGTTGTTTATTTAGCTATTTATTTTATTTTTATTTATTCTTTATTTTAATGATCAGCATTTGACTGATACTGAACAGTAATACTGATGTTTATTTAGCTTTTTATTTTTAGTTATTCTTTTAATGGTCAGCATTTGACTGATACTAAGCAGTACTGATGTTTATTTAGCTATTTATTTTATTTTTATGGTGAGCATTTGACTGATACTAAACAGTACTGATGTTTATTTAGCTATTTATTTTATTTTTATTTATTTATTTTAATGATCAGCATTTGACTGATACTAAACAGTAATACTGATGTTTATTTAGCTTTTTATTTTTAGTTATTCTTTTCATGGTCAGCATTTGACTGACACTAAGCAGTACTGATGTTTATTTTATTTTTATTTATTCTTTATTTTAATGATCAGTATTTGACTGATACTAAACAGTAATACTGATGTTTATTTAGCTTTTTATTTTTAGTTATTCTTTATCTTAATGGTCAGCATTTGACTGACACTAAGCAGTACTGATGTTTATATAGCTGTTTATTTTATTTTTATTTATTCTTTATTTTAATGGTCAGCAATTGACTGATTCTAAACATACAGTACTGATTTTTATTTTATTTTGTTTATTCTTTATTTAAGTGGTCAGCAATTTACTTATAATAACAATACTAATGTTTATTAAGCTATTTATTTTATTTTTATTTATTTTCTCAGTGTTCATTTCTAGAATTTGTTGACAATGTATTATAATAATAATAATGTCAAATATTCTTTGATAAAAATATTTGTTTAAGAAAGCAGCCTTCTGAGTACATTTGCATAGTCATATCGGTGCAGAATCGGTGAACAATCCACATAGAAAAGGTCTGTTTTCATTCCAGCTCAAAAATGAACCATATCTGCCACCATATCTGGTGGTTAAAATGTTTTAAAGAGCTTTAATGACTTCAGCCTAAGTGTATGTAAACTTCTGACTTCAACTGTATATATACAGTACACAGCATAAATGAGTACAACCCCTCTGTACATAAAGATATAATTCTATTTCTAAATGATTACTATTACAATTTATGCGAAGATGACAAAATTGAAATTCATTTAACATATACTTAATAACATAATCAAAATATATGTTATCAATATCTGTAAAATAATTAAAGTAGGCAGTTTTGCATAAGTAAAGGGTTGCAAAAATGAGTACATCCTTGAATAAATTCAAATAGTGAACACTATTTTAGTACTTAGAAAGTCCTCCATAACTTTTAAATACTGCTCTGACCCTTCTTGACATCAAGTGTACAAGTTCGACTTGCACCCCACAGGTGCATAAATAGGGTTGAGGTTGGGTGACATATTATCTTGTTTATCCATAGGAATGCAGCAGTGGCTTTGGAAAAATTTTAGGGTTGTTGTCATGGGAAAAAAAAAAAAAAAAAAGAAAAAAAACTTTGTGGTGGGAAGAGAGGGTGGTATCTTCTCTTTTAAGATTTTGAACAAACAAACAAAAAAAGTCTTACTGTGTGAGATGAAACAATCCCTCCAGTTTGGCTTCCCACAGCTTTTGCCAGCTCTGAGGCACGTGCTTGGCAATTCTTAGCAAAAATCGCTCATCATGAGGTGAAAGCTTACAGCGACTGTCTGAACATTTCAGCAATCTTGTCACTAGTCCATTCTTTTTGCTACTGTGTTTTGAGTCAATAACAGTGATTTGCTAATACTCTTGTACCATTGTTTCCTTTTGTGCAATTAAATCATTTTCTTTTTTTCATTTACTTGACTATTCTCTCCCGTGGTCCATTTTTTGTCAGCCTTGAGTCTGAGAGTGATTCAATGAGATAAGTAAAACTTTTACACTTTAACCAACTATGTCTATTTGAGTTCGATGGTTCAATAGAATAGTCTGCTGATCAATGTCCCTCATCTAGCACCAGGACATATTTTATTAAGTTTTATATTATAACTTTCAGGAAGGTGTACTCATTTTTGCAACATGGCCTTTTATCATTTTGATAACTAAGTATTTTTTTTTTTCTTGTTTAGTATTGACATGTTTCATTAGTATCTGATAAACCAGAGTTTGAGAGAGAGAGCTGAATTTGTTTTTGAAAATTTAGAAAAGTAATCTTATCTCCATTGATTATTTCACTGAAAATTGAACTTAACTGAAAGTTTTTTTTTTTTTTTTTTTTTTTTTGCTAAAGTGCTTAAAGATTCTCTCATGTGCTGTCACGTATTGCTTTCAGTCTTTGAAACATCCTTATAAGCACAGGCTGCTTGAACTTGACTTTAACTGCCTGTTAATTATTCAAGTTCCGTTAGCTGAAGTTAAACAGTCAAACTGTTCCGTCAAAATACAACACGACTTTGCATACGGCCATGCAGGGTGAACGCAGGCTCCGTCAAAGTGTCCTTGTTTTCAGAGTTCACATCTTGCATTTCATTTGCATTCAAATCAGGCCTGACCGTTATCAGCTTAAACAAGACAAGACCTCATGCTTGAAGCCCCGCTCCAACTCTTTGTCAGTCTGTTTTAGAAGCGGGGCCACTCCGGCTTTTAATTTGCTTTTTAGGTAACTCTGACATCAGGCTTGACATTTGAAGGCCGTTGGAGATAGAGAGCTCTTTGTCTGGCACTGAAACTCTGTCTGAGGTTTCTCTCTTTCTGATAGGCGCACCATTCATCATGCAGTTGCCACTTATAGTGTCTCAGACCTCAGATCTCTCACCCTGTATTTACTCCCAGAGTGATTAAAGCGGTATGGAGCTCCTCACTCCCCCGCAACCATCACTGATGGCCCAGTGTGTGCATGTGTGTGATGTATATTCACTCTTAGCCTGGACATTTTGTAGATCCTGATGGATTGTGGATAGAAAAAGATGCTTTGTGATGTGGTGGTGTGACATGACTGATGCAGTCTTAAAGCATGTCATGCTTTTATGTTTGTCTGCAACGAAAGTGAAGTACAGCGTACAGACATTCTTAAACCTATCTATGTCAGCATGAAATTAAAATTGATGCTTTTTACTTTATTAACAGACATTCC